>NC_079165.1:79089239-79104239 GCF_947568905.1 Ostrea edulis | reverse complement strand
AGGAACATTTTCCCACTTTGGTCAAACTCACCGCATTCCAAGCTTACTGGTCAATTTCTCCTGAACAGTTTCATAAGACATGTTAAGATCAGTAGCCATCCTCTAGTAGTGATTCATCGATCTTTCATTATGTACAAACTGTTCAACTTGAGACACACCCTTTCCCTACCAATGTTTACTGGACATCCACAACGAACATCTTAACCTTCTCATTTCGCTTCATTTACTTAGGGCCTACTTATGGAATTTTTGACAAGTCCTTTATCCCTATAAACTTAAGCAGATCGTTGTATATTTCCGTAAAGGATTTTCCACGACTGAATCATCAATGTTTGTCACTGAAATCAACAAATTGACGTCATTTTAAAATTGTAATGTCACAAATGTGACGTAATGATTTGACTATTTGTATGCTCTGGCCTGGTCTCGATTGATTGATTGTATCTTGTAGAATTTTTCACTCTGACATATGGAGACATCACCAACACCGGTGAAGGACTTCAAATTTAGGCCTATCTCGGCGCTTACGGCCATGAGGTTATAAAACTTTTTGGAGCACGTTTTCATACTCAAACTCAAATTCCGTGCTCTAAATCATACTCATAAGTGAAGGTTATAAAACTTTTACTTTATCATTCTCATACTCAAATGGAGTACATGTTCATTTTTTTATCATACTTGGAGCTTGCTCGAGTTGTACTCAAAATAAATATGACCTTAAATAGTTCAGGAAAAATTGAATAGGTCACAATTTAAAAAGCAGACCCACCTCTAAGGTCAGGGTCACAAGGTCAAACTTCACAAAATAATAAGGTCTTGCCATAAAGCAATCTACTTAAAATCAGATCCTTTGATCTGCTCACGTATATCGCTACACATTAGGTGTATACGTGGGGGATTTAATTAGATTGGCCATAAAGAACCTATATACAAAATATGAAGCCCTACCCAAATAGTGCAGGAGAAATTGAATAGTTATGGGTTTTTAAGAAAGAAAAAACAGATCAAATTCCAAGGTCAATAAAGGGATTGCTCATCATACACTTGCGCTTATGATGATGGGAATTTCTTGGACTCAATCTCTACCTCTGCTATTTTGATTACATTCTATCATTCAATGAAAAATTAACGTATAAAGTGTCTTCAAAACTTAATTAACTTGACTGGAATTTACATGAATGAATGAATGTGTTTTAATGGTTGAATTCATTCAATCTAAATAACATTTATCATAATGATAATGAATATACATGTATAATGGATGTAGCAGACTGGCTAAGCCAATGCACTTCCTACTCCAGTTAAACTGAAAGCCAGTCCATTACCATTAGTAATAATTTGCAGTTACTATTCATAGACTTCATTTTCAAATCTTTCACCACGACCAACTTGAGATCATAGCACATTACAATCTCATTAATCACGCACAAATTATTGAAATCAATAACTTCAGTTTATCGTTCATCCAACACATGTAAGTACGTATCCTGCCCCCATTCTGTCCCGCCTCACTACGAGGAAACCTTAAAGATTAGGCGACCCTGCGTGCCCTTGTTGTTGATGATGTCCTCGTGGGCATTTGGTGCCTCCTCTAAGCTATAAACCTTTCCTATGTGCGGTTTTATCCACCCATCCCTCATTCCACCAGCAACCGCAGCATCAATTTCGTCCATTTCGCCCTGCAAGTTCAAATTTACTTTTCAAAATCAAATTCATATCGTATTTTAGAAATTCAACATAAGGTAGACAGTTTTCCCTTTGAAAAAAAGACGACCTATTCTAGAATTTAAGACAATGTTGCCTGGATCAGTGACCATGTGGGGATTTTTTCCCCCTCATATTGCCCTTACTTGTGTTGCGTTAAACAGCAACATCCCTGTCACAATGCACTCCTTCTGCATGGCCAGCCTCGGAGTGATCTCTGTAGAGCCCCTGTTACCCACCACCTGTAAATTAAGACAGACGAAATATAGCGGCTTATCCATATACATACATCTTATAAAGATACAGACGAAATCTTAAAAATCCGTAACAGTACATCTCATTTAGATCTTTCTTTGTGTTTGAATTTTTTAAAACCTTAGTCCAAATATTTATCCAATAACACATATCTTTTTTTTTTTAATTTGTTTGTAAACAATATTTGGATATGATCGTCGAATTACCACAATACGTCCTTTCTTCGCAATCATGGTCAGGTCTCTCTCAAGGTTTACATTCGCCAACATTTCTATGATGATCTGAGGACCAACGTTTTCTGTTGCTTCCTAAAGAGCAACGTTTAAATACATTCATAAATAAATCAGGATAAATAACGAATTCTTATTCTATTTAATTAACTCATTGTCACTGATCAGATAGAGCCAAGAGATGAAACTTTTAAAAGCAGAATATGGATGACAATTGAAGAGGTACCATGATCTTTGTTGCATATCCCTCCTCTCTGTGACAGAAAACGGCATCACATCCGTTTCGCGCAATAAGGTCTAATCCGGCTTGACTTCCAGCTGTTCCTAAAACTCGCAAACCCCTGAAATGAGCGATCTGTGCACATGCTAGCCCTACCTGAAGGTGAATTACAAAAAACAGTGAAGGCACTACATCAAATATAGTCAAAAAATAATTTGTATATGTCAACATTCGTCCAATGAAAGAAACGCTTTTTCTCGAGACAAGTTTTGCTGTAAAAGATCGTTAGAGCACCTACCGCACCGCTGGCTCCGTGTACCAGGACTGTGTCCCCAGCTTTCGCCCCTCCTCTACATTAAACAGAACAGCTGTATTTCAAAATCACAAAGGATATGCAGAGTCTCTAATCAGCGATTTCTGTAAAAATTGTATTCTTCCGCATAATTTATAACTAATTAAAAGATTAGCAATCCTTGTTGTACAATTTTACATTTCACACAGTAACTGAACCGTATGAGAACTAACATGATGACAAGAGCCCTGTAGGCTGTGTAATATGGTACCCCTATACCAGCGCCCTCTTCGTACGTCAGGTTACTATGAAGCAGTTTGGTGTCTGATGATGCCGCTGTGCAATACTCAGCATATCCACCAGAGGTCGCTGCCATACTGTACACCCTGTCACCTTTCTATCAAAATACACAAGGGGATTTTCACTGATGTTGAATATATGTGAATGTTAGAAGGCTGGGAGATTTGTTTTGAGGTGTAGGAATATAAAATGAAAACAAAAAATTTTTCAGCCATCTCTCTTTCCCATCCCAGACAATTCAAATACATCACAATATATATTATTACTGAAGTGCAAAATAAAGATAACACAATATTTAAACACTAAACCTTTCTCATTTACAGCTTGAAAGGAAAATCATTGCCAGGTGAAACTCTCTTGTTTACAGTTGCTGTTTGTCCATTGAGTTACCTACCTTGCTGTTTGTCCATTGAGTTACCTACCTTGCTGTTTGTCCATTGAGTTATCTACCTTGCTATTTGTCCATTGAGTTACCTACCTTGCTGTTTGTCCATTGAGTTACCTACCTTGTTGCTTGTCCATTGAGTTGCCTACCTTGTTGTTTGTTCATAAGAGTTGTCTACCTTGCTGCATGTCCATTGAGTTACCTACCTTGCTGTTTGTCAATTGAGTTACCTACCTTGTTGCTTGTCCATTGAGTTGCCTACCTTGTTGTTTGTTCATGGAGTAGTCTACCTTGCTGCTTGTCCATTGAGTTGTCTACCTTGCTGTTTGTCAATTGAGTTACCTACCTTGTTGTTTGTCCATAGAGTTGTCTACCTTGCTGTTTGTCAATTGAGTTACCTACCTTGAGGTTTGAAACATTAGACCCTACTTCCTCGACAACTCCAGCAACATCTTTCCCGGGGGTATATGGAAGGGTGGGCTTCACTGCGTAGGTTCCTGATCTGATATACGTATCTACTGGGTTGATGCCGGCAGCATGTACCTTAATCAGAATCTAAAAACAAACAGTGTAACAACAGGACAGTGAAAAGGTTGCAGATCTGTGTGACTTGTCAGACCGCTTTCTTGCATTTCATGAGGATATTGCAGGTATTTGCAGTTTCAATAAACACAAAAGACAGATTGTCGCTCAGAAACATTTGTTTCACTAGTCTACTATAGAAAATCAAATCCAAAATTTTCATTGGAAAAGTTCTGATAAGGTTTGCCAAATATCTACCAACTACTGTGATTTTGAGAAGACAAGAAACGAAAATGAATATGATGGCAATTCCCAAGTTGTTCCCCTTTGTTGAACTGTTATCACGTAATTCAAACATTGACCACGGGGAAATCGTCCGCTGTTATGTTGCCAACTGAACTTGCATGAAAACATCCAACAATTCTATGAGTATGTTTCAAACAGATATCAAACTTTCTTTGTTAGGATACATAATAATTACAAATATATTACGTACATATGTATAGTCTCAAGTTGATGGAACAATTTGTTCATATGTTGTACCCATGCGATTGCGAGTACTCAAAAAAAAAAAAAAAACAACTCATTCCACCATCATAGAAAAACTTAGAACTCGGAAATTCTACATTCTACATTCTGAAACACCGGTTCAGTGGTTTGAGCATTCGCTTTATGACCAGAAGTTCATAGGTTCAAGCCAACTGGATGACAAGGACCTGTGACATGGTAGGCCATAGCGCAATATAGACCCTCACTGCTACAGCTTTAATTTTTTTTTTCAAACAAGCATTCTGATTAAGATATGCCTGTAAAATAATGCATACATGTGCATTAACGTTTCAAATGTTTAAAACTTGTCACATCTTCCTGTATCAAAATGTTCTACCTGATCATTTGAAGATTTGGGAACAGGAACATTTTTGTCAACCTTTAACACCTTTGGTCCACCAAACTCTGTTACTCGCACGGCTCGCATTACTGTGTTAACCAAGGACCTCACAGACATGCTGAAACAAAAGCAGAATTTGAAATACAAATCTGATAATTGCTGGAATGCATATTTGCGTTATAAACACTGCAAAACAAAGTAGTCCCGTGAGGATCCGGGTTAGAATAGGTCCTCAGTACCCCCTTGCTTGTCGTAAGATGCGACTAAATGGGGTGGTCCTTTGGATCAGACCCTAAAAACCGAGGTCCTGTGTCACAGCAGGTGTGGCACGATAAAGATGTCTCCCTGCTCAAAGGCCATAAGCGCTGAGTATAGGCCTAAATTTTGCAACCCTTCACCAGCAATAGTGACGTCTCCATATGAGTGAAATATTCTCGAGAGGGGCCGGACGTTAAACAATATTCAATCAATCAAAACAAAGTAAGGTACATGTACAATCAGTTCTCTTTAGGGAAGTCAACAGACATAATCTTCATGAATGTCTGCCTTCTCCACTTCTCTAGAGAGAATAATCATTATAATGTGTCATCATGCTGAATGTGTATACACATGAAATGGTAAAATATTACGATTCGATATTATACGCAATTAATGATAGATCGATCCTGGTGTGATTGAGCTACTTTAAGTGCTTCTTGTGGGGTACAAGTCAACTCGGCACCTGGTTAATTCGGCACTTAAAAAGAGGGGCAGAGTTGACTAGAATTCCTCTTGTGCATGCGTTGCACATTTTGTATATTTTTGTTCCTTCTTGCGCACCGTAGTTTTTATAAACAGAATAGAAAGGTCATGGGTATTTGTCGTCAAACAGACCTACATTAGATTTAGGATATCATCCGATATTGATCGGGAACATACCTAGATATTAAAGAAAACTATTAGCAAGTCACATAAGCCTAATTAGATCTAACGTTCGGGGTTCGTCAGCAGACAACACTCAGAATACGACATAAACCCACCATGCACTACGATCTACTAGTATGATGTGTTGCTTTCGTCCACTTCAACTCAGTACCGCAAATTCCATGATAACACTTCGTCGTATCGCATATGAACTTACCTGTTTGTTGTTAGAGGCTTTGATCCCTCATTCTAACAAAAAATGTGCTTTTGCGCGCAGCCAAGGCAGTTGTCATTATGCGTGAACATGCATTTAAATTTTTTAAAGCTGATTTCGGACCACCAGTGAATAGGCCCGGTAGGATATCTACTCACGTTCCCGATTCTTGCTGTCCTCTCCAGTATTCAGCTAATCGGGATACCCATCGCATAACGTAGCCTATACATAAAGTAGACTGTTATGAATAGCTGTTAACTTTGAATAAAATTTGTGAATGACTGAAATTTTCATAGACATCAATAATGAACTCGTGTAGTTTAAATTCATGCACTAAAGTAAAGTTATATATAAGTATAATAGTATTTGTTGCCAGATTATTTAACTTAAACAACGTACGTTTTACTCACAAATTTATGAGTGAATGGAAGTAGGGACAGTCTATTTTAGCCCGGCTCCCCTAGGTTACATGTATATATAGGTACATGTACATTGTACATCTGGAGGTAGACTTACAAATAGAGGGTTCACTAGATCGTACACAACATCAAACATACATAATTATTTATAAACATATAACAATGTTAGCTCCTTGTAATAATAGTTTGATTGTCAGTGAACCTGAAGATAAAATTTACTGCAAACTCAGAAACACGTTAACTCTATCACACAAAGCAAGTAACGGATTTAATCAAAATGTTGAATAATGCAAAAAAAAAAAAAAAAAAAAAAAAAAAAAAAAAAAGAGGAAGAAAAAGCAGCAAGAGTCGGAGCTATAGAACAAGTTAAATACAAGATTTTTAAAAATCCTATACACAACATCTTTTAATTCCTTTTTTAAAATACTGATCTTTGAAATTCAATTGACATTTAATATTTATAGCAAGTATTAAAAACAAAAAACAAAAACATTCTGGATACACGATATATCAAATCTGCTTTCCCTTACATGTAAATGTAGGCACTTAAAACTCAACCATAAAATTGTTTTGGTAATCGAAGGAGAATCCGAGAGAACGTATACATGTATTTATCCGATTTATTTATCAATTAATTGGCTAATTCAACTTTTTATACAAACGGTCTCATCATTATTCAACTGCATTCGTGCACTCCAATTATAACTTTCAATGAGTTAGCATAACGTTACAACAATGAATTAGTGGTAACGTTACGAACTTACAACAATGAGTTAGCGGTAACGCTACAAACTTACAACAATGTGTTAGCGGTAACGTTACAAACTTACAACAATGAGTTAGCGGTAACGTTACACACAATGAGTTAGCGTAACGTTACAACAATGGGTTAGCGGTAACGTTACAACAATGAGTTAGCGTAACGTTACAAACTTACAACAATGGGTTAACGGTAACGTTACAACAATGAGTTAGCGGTAACGTTACACACAATGAGTTAGCGGTAACGTTACAAACTTACAACAATGAGTTAGCGTAACGTTACAAACTTGCAACAATGAGTTAGCGTAACGTTACAAACTTACAACAATGGGTTAGCGGTAACGTTACACACAATGAGTTAGCGGTAACGTTACACACAATGAGTTAGCGGTAACGTTACAACAATGAGTTAGAGGTAACGTTACAACAATGAGTTAGCGGTAACGTTACAACAATGAGTTAGAGGTAACGTTACAACAATGAGTTAGCGGTAACGTTACACACAATGAGTTAGCGGTAACGCTACAAACTTACAACAATGAGTTAGCGTAACGTTACAAACTTACAGCAATGGGTTAGCGGTAACATTACGAGTTCATTTCCAAATTTTACAAAAGGGATCCATTGTCTGATTAAGGATATTACTGCACGGAAGGAAGGCATAATAGGGGTTTCTTAAACTAACGACAAAGTAGATGTATGCCTTGCAGTTTTTACAAACACCTCCGCCCAATTTTAGAAAGCCGGCTCAAAATACAAAACATCACCCGATATTCGTCGAGATCTTACAATCAAAAGTTTATGTCCAAACAACTAATTGTCCTAAACTCTGGAAATGTTACGAAAACACATGTTCTTCATCATCCGAAGTCGAAAATATGTTCAATAAAGACTAAATCCTCAAAATTATATTACATGTAGATGTTGCGTAAGCATGGGGTGTTGATGCTCTATTCCTCACGGGGTGAAGGCTTTGGTTTTATTGGCATATAAATTATTGGTTCTACGTCAAGATGTAACATAAATGTTCATCATTTCGTACTTAGATCATCTACGGACTTTATTTGATTATCTTCTGTACACGTGCAGACGAAACCCATTAAGACATGTCATATACTCTGAAGCGAAAAAGAAAAAGACAAAAAGAAATTTTAGCATTATGACATTCCATAGATACAATTACATTTCTATACTCTGAAGAAAGCTGATAATTAAGATACAAGGAACTCTCTATACCAAGAACTTCGCTGATGTATATGAACGTACTAAGAAACTTTATTATCTTAACTTGACTATTTATTTCATGTGTTCCTTATCTGACAATAACAGATTTACATGTATGTAACACTATACAGTTGCAGTGGATATTTTCAAGGGGGTAACAAACTCTCTACCACCCTGGTATACTAGTATGTATGTTAAGCCCTTTTACTATTTATTCGAAAAATAAGATACCTCTTTAAATTCAAGAGATATCTCTTAATTCTTTATGTAAATAAGGCTCGTGCCATGTTTTTGTTTACATATAGATTGCTTAATACAGAATAGCATGTTTGAAATTAAAAAATAAGATGTGCCAAACACGAGAAACTATTCAATTGTGTTCAGAATTAATTTTGAAATTGAAAGAAAAACTCCTTTAAACGAAACATTTACTAGTATATAAATTTAACCTATGTTAACAAAAACATGACACGAGCCTTGTTTACATGTACCAAAGAATTGTGAGCTCTGTATCTCCAATGCACCTCGACAACTGACATTTAAATCATTGCTTACCATTAGAAATACCTTAGTCAAGCATTCTAAACATTAAAAATGGAAAAATAAAATTTGAAAATTTTCAGCTCAAATTCCATGCCTTTATACACATGCATGTACATTGGTTTACTGGTATATTGATATTATATGGAATGCAACAACCCCTTCACTCTGTTGCATACATACAAATTTTCTCCCAAACTCTTGTAGGCAGGTCGCTGTGTGATTTTATGTTCCCTATCACAGGCACTCGACATCTTAGATATGTATAATGATAAAAACTGACTTCCTGTAAACATTACATACTATTTGCAGGAAAGCAAATTTTTAATATTTGAAACGTCGAGTGCCTGCTTCCCATAGGTTTTGGTTTTCTTTCCTTGTGTGTGCATTTCTCCTTTTGCTCTGATTGAGCTCTGGATAATCTATTTTATTCTAGTCTTTATCAGTTTTGTCACTTCATTCTTTGTTTATAATTACTACATATGTCGTATCTGTATATTCTTGCATGAGATGTTTTTTTATTTGTGTTCTTTTGTTAATCTGTGATATGTCTGTGTAAATATATATACTCAAATGTATTAGGGGGGGGGGGGGGGGGGAATTGGGGTAACTGGGACACTGTAATATTTTTCATCTGTAGCTAAAATAAAAAATCTGCATTGTGTAATTAAACAATTGCGAGTGGGGTTATTCTCAACTATTTCTGTTAAAACCACAGCTGTTTCCAAATATTTGTCATTGGTAGTAATGCCAGTACAATAATTACAATAACAATTATTTAAATGTATATTATTCTCCATATGACTATTCCTTTTTGAATTGGGGTTAGTGGGACAGCCGTTCAAGTTGTATTTTAGTTTCAGATTTTATGCATTTCAAATAAAATGATATCCTTAGAACTGGTGAATGGTGCAGGATTTTGGATAGTTCATAATGTAATAATAAATTTTAAAGTTTCTATTTTAAAACACAGTCAATTAATAATCTTAGATTTTAAACATAATAAAGGTCGTTTTATTTTGCTTATGATTACATGTACATATGGAATGTGCGTGTTTGAACAAGTGTTTTAAATAGGTGTAGTGACAAGACGAAAGAAAATCTAAAAAAAAAAAAAAAAAAAAAAAAACCAAACAAGGAAAGTGGTCTTAATCGTCTATGAAAAAAGCAGTAAAAATTAGGCCTACACGTGCACTGGTATTAAACTGATGATAGTAACGATCCCAAGATGGCGGAAGGAAATTCCGGAAATACCACGTTTACTTATTATATCTATTTGTATTGTTTATTTGCGAATGATGTGTAGGTAAGAAATATCATACACTAGCAAAAATTACGATCAGGTGTTATTCTATCTTTTATACGGCTCATATGAACAGAAAATTCGTCGTTGAAAAGACAGCGAGAATGATAGTAACGAAAGTTCTTACGTTACTATCATCATTCATTTCGTTACTATCATCCTCGTTGTTTTTTCAACGACGAATTTTCTGTTCATATGAGCCGTATAAAAGATAAAATAACACCTGATCGTAATCGTTGCTACTGTATGATATTTCTTACCTACATATCATTCGCAAATAAACAATACAAATAGATATAATAAGTAATTAAACGTGGTCTTTTCGGAATTTCCTACAGCCATCTTGGGATGATAGTAACGATCGTTACTATCATCAGTTTTATACCAGTAATGTGATAAACTAAGCTTTCGCAGAGCTGCAGAATTACTGTATGCAGTACCAAAAGCTACGCATGAAAGGAGTGCGAAATGAAAACAAGATACGGATGCCCCAGCCTCCCGACCAACCGTGTACTTAAATCGGATCAAGAGAATCAGCTTGTTGGTCATATTCTAGAGATGACTAACTGTGGATTTGGGTTGACAATTGATAGGAACATATTTGAACTTATGCTCAATATTTAACATATAATCGAATCTGAAGCACTTTGTCGGTTTTACCTCTGTTCAATGTGAAGATTGATCGGGAGAGGGGTGTGAAGGATCGAGGGAGGGAGGAAAACGGGCTGGGGAGAGAATTTAAGGGGGTTGAACGACAAGATGGGAGGAGGGATTAGGGAAAAGGGTTGGGGGGGAGAGGAGGAACCCCTTGTTTTCCCCTGTCCCCACTTAATCTTCTAACTCCATGTATCACTATTATTTGAAGATATCATCAATTCATTTGATGCGTGCAACAATTTGATTAAAGATCTCTTCAAATAATAAATGATATCTTCAATTCTGAATTATTGCGCGCATTAATTGAATTGATGATAGCATTAATTCTTCAGCTGAATTGATGCGCGCTTTAATTGAATTAATGATCTCCTCAAATGAATTAACGATCGGATATCAACAATTGAATTGATGCGCGCTACAATTCAATCGAAGAGAGCAATAATTGATATAATGTGCGCATTAAATCAATTGATGAGAACAATAATTGAATTGATGCGCGCATTAATTCATTTGATGAGAACAATAATTGATTTAATGCGCGCATTAATTCAATTATTGCTCCCTTCAATTGAATTAATGATACCTTTAATTCATTTGAAGAGAGCAATAATTCTTTTAGAGAGAGCAACTATATAATTAAAGATATCTTCAATTCAACATATCGACAATTGAATTTATGATCTCTTGAATTGAATTGAATTAAAGAGATCATCAAATTATTTATACCGAGCTCTAAATTAATTATTGCGAGCAATATTTATACGAAATTGATGCTCTCATCAATTGAATTGAAGAGAGCAATAATTAAATCAATTATTGCTCTCATTAATTCAATTGATGAGAGCAATAATTGAATTGAAGTGTGCATCAATTCATTTGATGAGAGCAATAAAGATTTAATGCGCGCATTAATTCGGTTAAAGAGAGCAATAATTGAATTGATGATATCTTCAAATAGTTGAAATACATTTGCGGTTACGGAAATAGTCAGGTTGCTAGTGGAAGAAATATCTTTTTTTTTTTGAAATATTGATATTACAATTCTACAAAATTTGGTCAAACTGATAAGGGTGAATCTGTCATCACTATTGAATAAATTTGCAAAACTAATAGCATTTCTAACTTTGTAAATATTTGCAGGTAAAAACATTTTTCTTTCAGTCGGGCTCTATTTACCGCTTCCTTCGGTGGACGAACCCGATGTTTAGAAAACGAAAGAAGAAGTAGCTAGTAGTAGACTTCGACGATTGAATCGGATTGGCGAATGTTGGAGAATGTCTGGTAAAGTAGGTAAGGAAAAACAGCAGATTTTTTGAATTTGTTATTATGTTTATGTACAATGAGTTTGAAGTTAAATTTTTCAACAGTATGACAATCGGACATCAGATTTACACTAGTAATGGCATACAATAATTTCTGTGGAAACGAGGGGGTTATTTATATTTGGTCTTTCCTACCCACCGAATATAAACAACCCCTCGTTTCCACAGAATTAGACATACAGGAGCTTTTTAAAGTTTTTTCACCGTTCCGTACAACAGGTTGGTAACACTTCCCCTATAGCGAGATATTCTCGCAAAAACGCGATTATCCTTCTATAGCGAGACGGGGTTTGACATTTACTTTTTTGAGCACTAGACCAGTCGGGCTACTTCAAATGATTTTTACTGGACTTGACCTTGCATCTACTAGCCCTGACCAACTTTTCAGAAAGAAATTGATAGTTTCTCCATATTTAAATACATGTACTTGATTCAAATGACAAACATTAACTTTGAACTAAAACGTATTTCATTGTCTCAAAAAAAATCTTTAGTCTCCTCATTCAATTTGGTGCTATTTAATTCAAACATATTTTCCCTTTGCTTAAACTCTATATGGCACAGAAAGTCTTTGGTCCAATTAGAATAAGATGCCCTGAACCGTTTTTTTTAAAAAGTTCTATTTCATAAGCCCTGCTTTGTTTCTTCCCAACCTTTTCTTTTCTTTTCCACTTGGGACATCTTTCCTTGAGGACGAGATCGCGAGAAGTTCTATTTGAATATAGATGGAGACATTCCCACACACATGTCAACATCGAAAAATGGCTGTTTACGATGTAATTTATTAATTCCATAAACACTTTTGCAAATCATTTTTTTTTAATTTGAAATGAATTCAATTTATATCTATTTATCTGAAACATAACTTTACACACATTAACATCGAGTAGATGTCGTAAAAGACCACTTCTGACCGCGACCAAACTAAAAATAGAGATTATGTCATCACGCGATTCAACTCTTTAAAGTTATTACATAAATAACTTATTATTTTAGTTAAGAATAAGATATCTTATGGTTTAAAACTAAAGTTTATTGTTTATTTTTTCAACACGACCAGTCGGACTAGTAAATGGACATTTTACCCGACCGGACCTATTATTTAGTAGACTTGGTCGGTCAGACGTGCCTTAGTGTCAAACCCTGCGAGAGTAAATGTTTAATATCAATAAGTGGTTGAAGATTGAAAGTAGGAAAGTAGAAAAAGAGGCATACAATGTGTGTGTTTAAACATGATTTTAATATTGATTTAAAAATACAATTCAAATGTTCTGAATAATCAATTTAGCAATTTTCTGTATGAATTCAATATTGTGTTTAAACTAGATATGCTTTTTTTGGACTGCTGGGCCTGGTGATTATTTAGTAATTAGTGTGATTCAACATGTTTACAATCTAATCAATGCATCAATTATCATATCTGTTGTTTATTTCAATTGTTTGCTTTTCTGTGAAACATACCAGTTTCATCTAATCTAAATCAGAAAACAGATAATTTCTACTTAATCAGTCCAATATCATATGCCAATGAACTTTATCCTCATGAATAAAATAAAGTCTTGAAAAGTACTGAAAAACATTGGCAGAATGCTATTTTATAGTGTAGATACTTCATGTCCCAAGAGGCCCATGGGTCTTAACAGTCACCTGAGAATGTACATTTTTTACTCTTTAGAAACCATTGTGTTACCTGTGTACATTTATTCTTCATTTTCATGCTTTGTACTAAATGATATTGGTATAACTATCATACACAATTATTGATCATTTAGAATTCTTTTATAGGTGAGTGAGTTTTCTCTTATCACAATGAAATGCAATTTTCTATTTTAGTTTTAGAAGGGCAAATTAATTTTCAATGTTTTCAAAGAGGGTTTATCGCTCATTATAGGTAACCATGCAAACTGTTTGCCTGCTCGACGTCTATAGGAGTAAAGCTTTTCTAAAATATACTGCATTTTCAACAGATGATAAACTAACTTCCACCTTGGGACCTGAAGTCCTGAACTCAGGGGACATGAATTTCACATTGCTCATTATTTAATCAAACAAACAGTTTGTCTTTAACGAAGATGTTCTATTGCATTTTCAACACATAATATTCCAGGTAATGACCAATACAGCCCCAGCCAGGTAACTGAACTCTGAGGTCATGAATTTCACAATTTTGGTAGAGAGCTCGTTGCCCATTATAACCATGCAAATATTTTGCCTCTGATGTCCAGAAGTACAAAATATTAATTTCTAAGATATACAGTAAAACATGGTTATAGTGAACTTCCAGGACCAACAAAAAGTAGTTCGTTATAACCAGACTTTGTAATATCAAGCAAAATTCTCGTTCTTTTCCTCTTATCATGCTTATAGGGGAATAAATATCACTCCGCAATAAGCATGCATGACTTCTTTATAAGCATGTTTTACTGTGATGCATCAAGAGTGAGTCAAATTTTAGGTCGTTTTGAACTTTTTAGGCCACCTGAGTCAGTCAGTTGAACTATTGCTATTGGTCTACGTACGTCGTTGTGCGTCATTCGTTAACAACTTCTCCTAGAAACTACTGGGCCAATCTTGACCAAATTTGGTATATAGCATCTATAGGTAAAGGAGACCGGAAATTGTAAATTTCATGACCCGCCACCCTAAGGGGCCTTAATTTTGGGGTAAAAACTGTAAAATTGATGTATTTCTTTTTAAAAATTTCTTCTTTACTCCTGGGCATCTAGCGGAGAAAGTGAGTATATAGTAATGATGAGCAAGAAACCTTCTACCAAAATTGTAGATTTCATGATCCCCGGGGTGGGGATTCTGACCCCAGGGCGGGGCCATACTTGGTTTATATTTAGTATGTAAAACACT
>NC_079165.1:79079239-79086739 GCF_947568905.1 Ostrea edulis | reverse complement strand
ATTGTACTTTCTATCACCAACATTGAAATATTCAATACTACTCCTACAAAAATAACTTCTGTTTTTTAATTTTGAAAAACTTGGTGAACATTTTATTTTAATGTTTTTCGGAAGATTTTAAATGTATACACAATGAAATCATGTTTTATGAGAGAGGAAAAAAAGAAATGGATATGTTTTTCTTTGAATTACTACAACAACATAATTTATTTGATTTATTACTGGGATAAAAATAACAGAAAACAATATGATTATTATTTATAGTGCAAGAGTTATGCATTAAATGAACATATAAAAAAGACATAGGGGAAGTCACTGAAACGAAATTAAAGTTTGTATATCTCAAACCCCTGGATATCTCAAAGTTTTTTCGATTAAACCCTCTGACTTTGAGATACAGATATTTTACTGTAAATTCAAAAATAAGCAATCATTCAAATTAACCAATTTCAGTAGAGGTGGAGTGATTAAGCTAAAAATGTCACTCTTTTTTTCTGTATGGCTACAGGAAAGATCATCACTTGCCACAAACAAAAATTGGATATAATATGTGTTGATAAGTATATTTTGGGCTTATTCTGGTTGTAATTAATACAACTATTAAATTTCTAAAATATTAATAATTTGTATATTTTCTGTGATGTTGAAAAAATGGAATATATTACCCCTCCCTATATTACACTACACAAAGTTTTCCCACTGTATAGGGCATAATTGAGAAATCATGGACAAAAATTAAATTCAATTCCATGTGGTGAAATTTATTCATTATTGTTATATAAACCTAAATCTAGTATCCATTTTCATCATTTTTAAAAAAGGTTTAACTTTGTTTAAATTGTAGTAGTTTGTAAACAAGATGTTTATGGCCTCAACATATCTACATTTTTTCTCTGTTTGTTCTTTGAAATACAATTTTGAAAGGAAGGTATTAAAAACACTGTGTTGTTTTGCTGAAAGCAGCTGCAGAACTATTGCCCTTAGGGTAAGCATTGCTATGATAAAATATTAATTCAGTTCATCACCAAAACACAACTTTGTTTAGTCTGCATGAATAAAATGTATGCTTGATAAAGCTATATAGTGTTACAAAGCTAATTAAGTCATTGTGCAGAACAGTTTAAAATACATGTACATACCGGTATTTCAATTAATTAATATGCTCTTTACGAGTACTGTCTTAGATTAAATTTATTTTGATTTTATTTGTGTTAAAACTATAATGTATTTTTCTGTCATGCATATTTTTTAAGCACCATCTAATGTTTAATTACTTTGTCAAACAGAAGATAACATACTTTTATGTTGTATGATGTCCTGTAATGTTTACTGAAGTATACCAGATAAAGCCATAACAATTCTTGATTTCATTTCTTTAGGTGAGCTCACACCAGTTGTAAAGAAGGTTGGAAAGAATCTCAGCAATGTCAACTCTCTAATTGTAATCACAGACAATGCCTTCTGGGATAGATTTTGGAGTGAAAAATCAAATAAAGTTCACAACAAACTTGAAGGTAGAATTTTTAGCTCACCTGAGCTGAAAGCTCAAGTGAGCTTTTCTGATCACCCAATATCCGTCGTCTGTCTGTCCATCCATCTTACCGCCTGTTCTTCACTTTATAAACTTTTCATGCTTTCTACTTCTTCTCCAGAACCACTGGGCCAATTTCAACCAAACTTGGTACAAATCTTCCTTAGGTGAAGGGGATTCAAGTTTGTTCAAAGGAAGGACCATGCCCCCTTCAAAGGGGAGATAATCGCCAAAAATAGGGTGGGGCCATTTAAAGATCTTCTCAAGAACCACTGGGCCAGAAAAGCTGAAATTTACATGAACGCTTCTTGACATAGTGGAGTTTCAATTTTGTTAAAATTGTGACCCTCAGGCTTAGAATGGGGCCATAATAAGGAATCAAAGTTTTATATAAAAATATATAGGGAAAATCTTCTGAAGAACCACTGGGCTAGGAAAGTACAAATTTACATGAAAGCTTCCTGACATAGTTCAGATTCAAGTATGTTAAAATCAAGACCCCCTGTTGTAGGATGGGGTCACAATAGGGGATCAAAATTTTACATGCAAATATATAGGTAAAATCTTTGAAAATCTTCACAAGAACCACTGGGCCAGGAGTTAAAATCATGACCCCCAGGAGTAGGATGGGGCCACAATAGGGGATACTCTTCTGAAGAATCACTGGGCCAGAAAAGTTTACATTTACGTGAAAGGTTCCTGACATAGTGCAGATTCAAGTTTGTAAAAATCATGGCCCCCAGGGGTAGGTTGGGGCCACAATAGGGATCAAAGTTTTACATGGGAATATATAGAGGAAATCTTTAAATATGGGGCAAGGTGATTCAGGTGAGCAATTTGGCCCATGGGCCTCTTGTTTATCATATTTTTGCTTGACTATGGTTTTCAAAAAATTTGTGGGCATCTAATATCCTGTAAACTTTCATCAGTAGGCCTATATAAGTTTTACTATATATTTTTTTATTTCTAGAAATGTTGAATACTGTGTAAAATATGTTATCAAATTCAAAGTTCAAATAATGGTGGTAAATGTTTGTCTGACTTTCAGAGCTTCTGTGTGATGATGATGGGGATGGTGTTACTCTCGTTTTGATTGTGGGTTGCAACATAGACCAGGGTTTAATTGAGACCCTAGTTCCTTCTTCCTCACACGCTCATGTAATAAGTGAAGAGGATCTGAAGAAATACCTTTCCAAGGAGAGAAAACCTCCATCTGTATGTCACATGGTGGTGTCTATAAAGGAAAATAATTCAGAAAGCATAAAAGAATTATCCAAACAAATTGTAGAGAAATATGGAAATCAAAGTCTTGAGGATGAAGATGTCTGCAAAGACAAGGTGGATACACCCACCCAAACTCCAACACTCACCTTTCCTGTAACACCACAGTGGCCTACAACCAAAGAGAGAGTTGTTGTACAAACAGCAGGTCCTAATGACGATGCATCGGAGAATCCTGATATTGAGTATGTAAAAGATATCAATTTTTAGGTCACCTGACAAACTAATAGTATGGTAATGATGAGCAAGGATGCCTCTTTAAAAATTGTGAAATTCATGGCCCCTGGATCAGGGGTTCTGGTGCTAGGGTGGGGCTCTATAAGTCATATAGTGAAAATGCATTATTTCTTTGAAAATCTTCTTCTCTGTCCTTGGGTATTAAGTAGACAAACCAATAGCATGATTATGATGAGCAAGGATGCCTCTTTCAGAATTGTGAAATTCATGGCCCCTGGGTCAGGGGTTCTGGTATTAGGGTGGGGCCCTATTGATCATATAGTGAAAATGCATTTTATTTCTTTGAAAATCTTCTCCTCTGCTGCTGGGTATTAAGTAGACAAACTAATAGTATGATAATGATGATCAAGGATGCTTCTTTCAAAACTGAAATTTATGGCCCCTGGGTCAGGGGTTCTGGTGCAAAGGCTGGGCTGATTGATTATATAGTGAAAATGCAATATTTCTTTGAAAATCTTCTGTTTTTGTCCGTCGTCGTTCGTCGTGCGTTAACATTTGAACATTTTCAGCTTCTTCTCTGAAACCCCTGAACCAATTTCAATCAATTTTGGCATATAGCATCTGTGGGTGGAGGGGAACAAAAATTTTGAAATTCGTGGTCCCTGCCCCCCTGGGGCCTGAGGGGTGGGCCAAAAACCATCAAAATGAGTGTAATTTTAAAAAATCTTCTTCTTTACTCCTGGACATCAAGAAGCCAAACTGTGGGCATAATTATAATGAGCATTGAGCCCTCTACCAAAATTGTGAAATTCATGGCCCCTGGGGCAGGGGTTCTTGTGTTAGGGTGGGGCTCTATTGGTCATATAGTGAAAATGTAGAAATTCTTTGAAAATCTTCTTATATTGGTTTTATCTAAGGAGTAAATAACCCTTTTCTTTATGATGTCTCAGACCTAGGTTTTTTAAAAAGGATTATTGGTTGAACATAAAAATGACACATGTACTTCATGACCACATAGCTATTCAATGTTTCTTCCATCCAAAAGTAAAATTCTTATATTTAAACACAAACCTAATTCAAACATTGGAAGGTTGTTACATGATACTCAGGTGACCTATAAGGCCCCTGGGCCTCTTGTTAAAATACTTTCAGCATTTAAAGGGAAAGGCAACGCAAAAGATTTTTACTTGATAAATGATAGGATTAATCATATGATAAAGATTTGTCATACAATTCTGTTGATATATGGCCTAGATAAGCTTCAGTACTAATTTGAAAACGTCAAAAATTGAAATTCCCGCAATCTTTAGAGGCTGCCATGATGTGTAACTCTTTTGTATTCAAGACCACAAAAATCAATAAGTTTGACATCACACCATCTCAATAAGTTTGACGTCACACCGTCTGTTCAGTTTTGATGGGATTCTAAGATCATCCACAGGTGCTTTATGGGTATATACAAGACATTGTTGACATACATTAGAAATATTTTCAACAAAAAAATTCATTAAATCAACTCATGTAGCTTATTCGGAGGGAGGGGGTGGGGGTGGTCCTGAACCCAAACACCTGTGAGATCATCAAAGTAGTGTATGTGGTAGATCTTAAGAATAAATAGGTTGATGTCTTCCTGGCAAGCAGTTAATTACACTAATGCAAGGGGGAGATGTGAAAAAAGGTGGTTGTTTTTTCTCTCTCGAAATTCCCGACTCAACCAAGTCATTTGAAATGAAAAGACTACGTAAACTGTGGATCCATCATTTGCGTAATGACAAATTGAGGTTCAAGACATTTGTTATGAAGAACGTTTACTGTCTGCCTTGTCTGCGACTCGACCGAACGTCTTCTTTTCTCAATTTCTTCTTGCAAAAGAACAGGCTCAAATCTATACGGCTCCAAACTTAACTGTTCGTGACTTGCCATGTTTACAGTGCTGCTGATGTGATAAACTGGAACAGACAGTGTGACGCCATAAATTAAACTTCAATGGCCACTCTCTTAGCAGCGGATAATTTAAAATACATGATAGGATTTTTGTTGTTAAAGACTGTCAATTACAATATCAGTAAGTAATACTTTATTAATAAAAGCAGCTATGTGGTTAGGGTTGCCTTTCCCTTTAAATTTCATCTGTAGTAGTCCCCAAAGTCAAAAGTAAAATTCGAAAGGTAACAATATTTCAAAAGAAATGGCTATTGTTTGAAAGAATAAACTTTTGCCTCATTGATTTTAGCTTGGAACTCATTGTTATAGTCATGGAAGGTCCACTGAACCATTTTGAAAATGAATCACTGCTGTTGTACCTGTTATATCATTGTGTGGAGTATTGCAGTATCTGTGTATGGAGTACTACTGTGAATGTATTTGTCTGGAGAATATTCTACCTGTATGTCCAGAGCTTTGCTATAGTTGAGATTTGAGTATAAATTTTAATTGTATTTTTTACCTTGAAACAGTTTCAGTGTCCCTTCCATGAAGAGTGATGATGTAGACAATAACGAAACCCGCTATGATATCTCACGTCCTGGACTCTGCCTGTACATTGGGGTTTTGGAGTTTGATCCCGAGGATTCAAAAGTTAAGTTAGCGGGAAGAAAATCCTCAATGCTAGAGTTTGAGAAGATGAAGGACAGTTTTGAATGCCTAGGTTGTTTTGTTAAGAGGAAGAGTAACCCAACTGATACAGAGGCACTCAAATTCTTACAACAAGGTTAGAATGACAGGGAAATTTTCCTGAACATTGCTGTCTTTTTTTCTGGGAGCCAAACAATGTTAATCTTTTGCTGGATTCTATTCTGTGTGGAGATGGTTTTCTATCTTAGTATTGATTTCAAGTAATTTGCTAAAAAAATTATAATATAATAGATGTAAAATTTTAAAAATGTTTAGTTAGGGCCCCGCATGAAATGCGGGAAGCCCTATAGTAATCACATTGTCTGTCCGTCAACACTTTCTTTGTGACACGATAACTCAAACAGTTTTTATTGTACAGTTTTCAAATTTTGTACAGAAATAATTTATAATAAGAGGAAGACGCCTATATATTGTGGGGTCATGTCACTTTGTCTGTCTGTCTGTATGTCATCATCTTTCTTATTATGACTGTATCTATTTACCACTGTCTAAGGAAGATAATTCAATTTGAATTATGGTATGTATTGTATTCATATAGAAAATTTACAAAAAATAACTCTACAACATTGTGTGTGTGTATATATATATATATATATATATATATATATATATATATTAATGTGGTATAAAAAATGCTTGATGTTACATGTATATTGATGCCTCGTTCACACGAAGAATTTAATTTGCATTAAACGTAAGTTAATGCGAATTAAATCTGAACCGCGTTCACACAGAGATTTTAATGCGCATTAGTTTACTTCGAATTAAAATTGACGTCGCGATTTAATGCGAATTAAATTTACTTCGCATTAGCTCCGTGTGAACGCTAAGCGAAGCTAATTCGAATTAAATGTAGACGCATGCATAATGGCCAATTTGGGTCACATGCATCATACCCATGGTCAGCTATATATATTAATGTTAGTTTTGTACGAAAAACTAAGCAAAATGATAATAATCACTAAAAACGTGTACAAACAGCATGTCATTAGATAATGTCAGACGTAAATCTGTGCTCTGCATAGGCATACTGAGTAATACATGTGGAAGGAATTGTTTTTAAATACGACAACAGTGTTTTAAAATAGTGATAATATGATTTTCTTTTTTACATTTTTTAAAACATATGCAGCTCATTGTTAATTTTTATACCATATGACGTCATAGTAGACTTATAATACGTATTAGTAATTAAAAATTACGTCATAACAGTAGTCAGCGGAATGGTGAAAAAGACGTTCCGAAGTTTTAAAATTGGGCCCATGAAGAAACAATATATTGTCTAGATTGAATGCTGGTTGTCGGAGGAAATAACAAGTAATTTCTTGGGAAC
The DNA here is from genome assembly GCF_947568905.1 of Ostrea edulis. Classification (NCBI taxonomy): domain Eukaryota; kingdom Metazoa; phylum Mollusca; class Bivalvia; order Ostreida; family Ostreidae; genus Ostrea; species Ostrea edulis. Next base: position 79,079,783 of record NC_079165.1, on the reverse strand, counting down.
ATATAAATAAACACGACAAAAAACTCCTTATGTGTAGATCAAAATTATGTATGTAGGCCTAAATTGTAAACATGTAGTATACTACATGTAGGCCTATATAGCGTTTTGAACAAAGAATTCTGTAAAGATCTACACAATATTCTTTAAAATATCTATAGAAATAATTTTCAATAACATAGTCTATTCTTTAATTTATTTCGCGCATCCTTTAATAGAGATGCATACGAATTTAATGCGCATTAGTTTACTTCGCATTAAATATTACCGCCGTGTGAACGCTATTTAATTCGAATTAATTTAATGCGCATTATTTTACTTCGCATCAAATTTGATGCGAAGTAAAATTTAATGCGCATCCGTGTGAACGAGGCATGAATTAACACGTCATTCCCAGTCAACAACTCTCGATCGGGATCGGAGTACGAAATAAAATTTCTTATATCCAGTTGCAAAGTGAAACTTCTTGAAGTTCTTCATAATCATTGAATTATGTACTAATTGCATGTTGCACCTTAGAGAACTGTTCCTTTTAATAAAGAAAGTC